>NC_056743.1:932235677-932240677 GCF_019279795.1 Protopterus annectens | reverse complement strand
GATGCCCCTTTGATGGGTCCTCCTGTTTGGGCCCAAGGTGAAAGACACACTTACCGCTGTGAACAGGAGGGTAAGACTCTGACTGCCATAGGGCACGATTTTCCACTCCCTTTCGGCCTTATCCCAAGGCTAAAGAGGAGGAAGATGTGGTTCGGAGATCGCAGAAGTCTTACCCTCTCAGCAGGAAGGTTCCCCCTCCAGAGGCAGAGGAGGAAATTCATCAGGAAGGCGCCGTCCCAGGCGGCAGAGCCCCGCAACACTGGAGACCGCGAGTCCTTTCATGGCTCTTCAACTTTTCATAGTCCCTGAGGGATTGCCCGACTGTGCTGCTCGAGCCAGTCGGGGTTCAAAGCACCTAAAGGCCTGGGAAGGGATCACTCAGGACCGATGGGTGCTTCGAATTATCGCCGGAGGTTACTCCATCCCATTCTGTTGTCCCCCCCCCTCAGTCCAAAAGAATCCCGGACCCGCCACCCAGTCAACGGGATACGCAGCCAGAAATTTCAAAACTGCTGCAAAAGGAGCCATCCAACGGTCCCGCAGACCAGATCGGATTAGGGACTTACTCAAGATTCTTTCTAGTGCCAAAAAAGACCGGTGACTTGAGGCCCATTTTGGACCTAAGCAACCTAAACCGTTCAGTCAAGAAGTCCAAGTTCCGAATGGTCACTTTACAAACCATTCTCCCATTGTTGGAGAAAGGTGTTTGGATGTGCTCCAAAGACCTCAGGGCGTATTACCATATCAAAATACATCAAACGTCCAGGAGACACTTGCGCTTCAGCCTAGGAAGCAGTCATTTTCAGTTCCGTGCGCTGCCCTTTGGTCTCACCACAGCCCCCAGGGTGTTCACCAAATGCTTGGCAGTGGTGACTGCTCACTTGAGGAGTCTAGGATTCCAGGTGTTTCCGTTCTGGGCGACTGGCTTCTAACTGCCACCTCCAAGCATCTACTTCTCACAGACTTGCAAGCCACAACATCACTAGGCAATTCCCTCGGAATCACCTTCAATTGGCCAAAGTCTGTGTTACGGCCATCTCAAAGAATAAGGTTCATAGGGGCAGAGATAGATTCAAACCAGAAGCGGGTCTATCTACCTGCAGACAGAATTCAAATCATACAAAATCAGGTTCGAGCCTTACTCCCCAGGTCCAAAGCCCCAGCCAGAATGGTCATGCAACTTTTGGGATTGATGTCTGCCACAGTTCTGCTAGTTCCCTTGGCAAGGTTACACATGAGAATCCTCCAATGGCTTCTTTCAACTCAGTGGTCCTTTCAGGAACTCCCTCTCAATCATCTAATATGGATCACAGAATCTTGCAGACGGGACCTTCGCTGGTGGCTAGTGTCCTCCAATTTGGATCAGGGACGACCCTTTGTTCTTCCTCCTCCGGCGGCCACTTTGACCACGGACGCCTCCCAGACGGGGTGGGGGGGACATTCCCTGGGCAGGTCAGTCCAGGGCAAATGGTATCCGGAAGAGACCTCTATCCACATCAACATCCTAGAAATGAGGGCAGTACTCCTGTCCCTTCAAGCCCTTCACTGCTACCTCCCTCAGGGCGTAATTGCTGTTCACTCGGACAACATGTCAGTTGTCTGGTACCTGAACAAGCAGGGAGGGACCAGATCCTATCCTCTTTGCAGAGAAGCGATGAGGGTCTGGGAATGGGCAATTTCAACCAAACGCTTCCTAGTGGCTACTCACATACCGGGCAAATCCAATGTCATAGCCGACAGGTTGAGCAGAACCATCCTCTCTCCTCACGAATGGTCTCTGAACATGACTATTACAAGACAGATTTTCAGCGAATGGGGGGTTCCGTGCTGTGACCTCTTCGCGACTCCTCTGAATCACAGTGCAAAATTTTCTCCCTAACCCGGCTCCGGGGAAGAGCCCTATGGACGCGTTAGTCCATCCTTGGCCCACCGGCCTGCTTTATGCCTTCCCTCCAGTTCCTCTCCTACCCAAGGTAATTCAGAAGGCATCTTTCTTAGGGAGCAAGATGATCTTAATTGCTCCTTACTGGCCTCGTCAAGTTTGGTTTCCCTATCTTCGGCAACATGCTCTGGAAGGTCCATGGTTCCTGGACCAGGTCCCAGACCTACTGACTCATCAGTCGGGACTGCTACACCAGTCCCTACACACATTAAAATTGACGGCCTGGCTCCTCCTCTTCCGACCATAGTCAGGAGACGTGCACTAGACCCAGATGTAGTACACATATTGTCTTCAGCCCACAAGTCTGCTACGAAGAAACTGTATTCTAGCAAATGGAAAAGGTTTGCTATCTGGGCTCAACTCCGGGGCCTGGACCCCATTTCTACTCCCGTGGCAGAAGTACTCAAGTTCCTGACCTCTCTTTTCAACCAAGGCTCTTCTGTTTCTACCATCAAAGTACAATTGGCAGCGACTTCTAATTTTCATGAATCCATAGACCCACCTTTAATGAGCAACAGGTTGTGTAAGACCTTCTTGAAAGGTGCTGCTCTATTAAGACCTCCGATTTCTCATCCTGCACCTCCATGGGATCTCGATATAGTATTACGTGCCTTGACTTCTTCCCCCTTTGAACCGGCAGCTACCTGCGAGCTAAAGTTTCTATCATGGAAGACAGCTTTTCTAGTGGCAATTACTTCAGCCAGAAGGGTTTCAGAACTTCAAGCTTTGTCAGTGAAACCCCCGTATTTGGTTTTTCATACAGACAGGGTTTCCCTCAGACCAAATCCTTCTTTTGTTCCTAAAGTCTGTTCTACTTATGCTTGCAACAGTCATTAGAGCTCCCACTTTTTTTCCCAAAATACTCCAATAAAGCGGAATTCATTTTCCACACACTAGATGTCCACAGGCAGTTACGTTTTTATTTGGCTAGGACCAAACAATCAAGGAAGACAGATCAGTTGTTTGTGTCCTTTGCAGAAAACAAATTGGGCAACGTGGTCACAAAGGTCACCATTGCCAAATGGATCAGGGACTGTATCACTCAAGCTTATATTTATTCTAACAAAGAGCTTTCCACCTCTGTCAAGGCTCATTCTACAAGGGCTATGGCTACTTCGGTAGCATTTCATTCTAAGCTTGCTATTGGTGACATTGGTGCTGCGGCTACATGGTCTTCCCCGCACACCTTCATTTCTCACTACAAATTAGATGTGGCATCTAGAGGACGAGCTTCATTTGGTTCCACAGTGCTCAGGAGTGTTTTCCAATGAGCCACCCGGGATTTAGGTGCTAGGGGCGCTGTCCCATCAGTCAGAATGTAGGCGAGATAGGATCACATAACATCTTTTAGTTATGTACTCACCATAACTTCAGATGTTTGGGATCCATCTCGCATTCTAATAACCCACCCTCCTTCCCCCTTCCTTGGAGATCAGAGGATATCAGAAGGTCCGAATCCTGTTGTTTCATCTTGAAACATCTAACAATGTTATATAAACAAGCTGTGCATGTGTGCATGAATGCGGACAAACAAGATCTGGGGGATTAGTGGTGGTGCATCCTGGGATAAAGATAGCTCAGCCAATTAGAGGCCTCGCTCTATAGCATAAGCGTGCCGAGTCAACCCATCAGTCAGAATGTAGGCGAGATGGATCCCAAACATCTGAAGTTATGGTGAGTACATAACTAAAAGATTTGCTGCGTAAAGCTGAAATTTGGAACATAGGTAGAATACATACATAGTACACAGGTACAGTGCATACACTGTACATTAGCCAGTGTTTGTGAGTAAGACTGAAAACTATTATCAAGTACTCTAGGTTTAGTATGTGTACCTTATCCGCTTTCATTAGCCTGGGGAGCAGTCATGGCACAGCCAACTTTGCTTGAGATGTTGCCTAATGAGGTTTTTAAAGGAGGCTTTGGGCAATGTGTTTTGTATGCTAGTGGGGAGAGAGTTCCATTTTTTTATTAACTGAACTACTATATAGTGTGTCTTCAAAGCTATTGTAGCTGTTGGTGACTTCTAGTAGTAGCTTGCTTGAGGCCTTTTGGCCGAGTGATGTTGTACTAGGTTTTTGAGGGCAGGATACTTATTGGGGAGGTAATAGATAGAATGACAGAGGCACAGCTGATTGTAGGTTAAGAGTTGGGCAGTTCAAGCCACTGGAGCTGTCTCAAAGCAGTGCATTGATGAGGCAAGTCTGTTATTGGAGGCTTCCATTCTCCTTAGTTCAATTTTGTTGACATTAGTCAGAATGGGAGATGCACAGAGTGGGGTGGATAGAAGATGGGAGCGAGCAATGGCTGATCTTGTGTTGTTGGTAAGAAATGGTTTGATACGGCAGAGTGATCCCAGTTTGGCATGTATTGTTTTAATAGTTAAGTTGAGATGACAATTAAATTTTAGGTGAGAGTCTATGGTTATTCCTAATAGCTTAGCCTGTGCCAATGGAGCAATTGGAGTAGCATTTGTGGAGTAGAGAGTGAATTGACTGCTAACAGTGTTTTGTTAGAACTGGTTATAATCATAAGCTGAGTTTTCTTTGGATTGAGGATAAGCTGGGCTTTGGTAGGGTAGTTTTCAACGTCAGAGAATTCTAGTTGAGTTGTTTGCAGGAGGGTGGGAATGTTTTGTGCAGCAAAGATTAAGGTAGTATCATCTGCATACCGAATCATAGATATTCTTTGTTTAACTAACATGTAGTTTGTACAGCCTCATCTTGAAACCAATGGGTTGCCTCAGTGCAAAAGACTTATTCAATATGCATTAGTCATACTATCTCTTGATTTAGGATTGGTTACTGAAACCTAAGATGGGTGTTATGTTTCTATTTTATTACATTTTTATTACCCTTTGTTCATTATTTAACTCAGTGCTGTTGTACATTTATTGTTTTCTGATGAAGTTCCAGGATATTTAAGAAATGAAAGCACTAAAAACCACCAGTTGGTATGTTGTGTTTTTTGTCCATATGCCTTTGAAGTTTTTTTTAAATATATTTAAATTAACAAAAAAATAAATAAATATATATATATATATATATATATATATATA